>NC_057808.1:226844602-226860498 GCF_018294505.1 Triticum aestivum
GGGGGATTAGTGGTGAGCTGGAGGTAGAATCCCCGGCGGTAGCTCCTCCGACGGGATGTTGGCCAGTGCGTCCGCCCGCGCGGCCTGATGTTGAGCTGCGAGGGATTCGCCGTCCGAAAGGACGCCCACCGAGCCGCCTACGCTGGAATCGCCGATTCGGCCTCCTGGATTGCCCAAAACAGGAGCTCCACCTCGTCCGCGCCCTCGTCGCCGACGAAACGCGCCCTCTCCGCGAAGGTCGCATGACATGACAATTTTTTTCAGGAAGCATATCGAGTCCCGGCAAAAAGAAACTGAACACGGCAAGGATTTGCCATGCTCAAAAATCCGACGTCAGATTTGTAGCAAAACATCATCGCCCACACCCTTTCAAGATACAATCTGCTGAAGGAAATTGCCATACTCGCAACAACATAAATTGACATCCTGGACAGTCAGATTTGCTATGTCTGTTCACTACAAAGAGTTAAAAAAGAAACATCATCGCTCACACCCTTTCAAGTGAACTGCCACCGATTAGCAACACCGCATACTATGTGGAACCACATAACTCGCAGCTGGTCGTAACACGTCTGTAGCGCAAACTCGACGTCCCGGGTAGGAACCAACTAGTGATGCACCACCAACAGATTTTATACAGGGAGGGGAAGGGAAAAAACCAACAGATCAGATGGATGCGCATCAAACCGCAAGGTCACACCTGTGGAAGATCTCCTCATCTTTTCCCCGCTTTACCAAATCGCCAGAAACGACCCCAAATCTTCCTTTCAGGTCAGCCGAGCAAGCAAGAGGACAGGCCAAGAAACGAGAAAGAAAAGAGAGGGAACAAGAGAAAATGGTGGACCATGGCTTTGCTGTGGCTGATGGGCCTGCCAGGTCTATTCTATCGTGGAGTCAATTCATGGCAAGATTTGGGGGAAATCTGGCCCGGATCTTGCTTTCCATGAGGCGGGATTTCCTTTGGTCATCACACTTGTTTTCTCCACCCACCTTTTCCCCACCCCATATCTCCCTGGAATCCTTTTTCATGTGCTTCGGGTGCATATAAACTCGACTCCACCCACACGCTCCTGGAAAGCCCCCTCTCTCTCATGCCAAGCGCACACACCTCCTGCCTTTCCTCTACCTCATAGCAATAGCATCCACCTCCTCCTCCATCAGGCAAAACACACGCTCGCTCTTTCTTCTCCGATGGCGGTGGCGATCGCGGAGGCTCCCTTCCATGTCTTGGCCGTGGATGACAGCGTCCTCGACAGGAAGCTCATCGAGAGGCTCCTCAAGACATCTTCTTTCCAAGGTATCAATCAATTTCATTTGCAGCATAGGAAGTTGTGTTCCTGCTATGCCATGGCATCTAAGGCAGGGTCTCTTTGTTTCCGCAGTTACCACCGTGGATTCTGGGACCAAGGCTCTCGAGTTCTTGGGGCTCCATGACGAGGACGCCTCCATTTCTTCTGTCCATGCAGACCAGCTGGTAAGAAGATAGATGGTTTATCATGTGCGAAGCCACAGTACTAGTGCTCTAAAATTGTTTCTGATTAACTAATTCCGGGTTTTGTCCTAAGCAGGACGTCGAGGTGAACGTGAACCTCATCATCACTGACTACTGCATGCCTGGGATGACAGGGTATGATCTGCTCAAGAAGATCAAGGTACCCACCTTTTCTTTACCTGAATGAAATGTTCTTGATGTGATGAGTTAGTTTGATTTGGTCTGCTCAAGCCTGAAGAGCATGGTGACTAATGGTCTCCGTCTGTCTTTTGTTGAATCAGGAGTCGTCGTCTTTCAGGGACATCCCGGTTGTGATCATGTCATCGGAGAACATACCTTCCAGAATCAACAGGTGAGCACGGTCACGGACCCAAAATCTTGTTTGTTTTGGAAACCAGATTGATTACTGATGACGCTGATTTAGAAACTTTATGGCTGAACCACCGTTAGAAAAGATTCAGATAGTCTCATCTGTTATTACTACATGTTTGATAGGCCTTGATCTAAATTTAGACACCAAGATCTCTTGGAATCCTTTATTGATTTGGGGTCACATGCCTTCTAATAAAGGAACAACCCCCACCCAGCTCACGTCGTGCTAATATTCTATCATGAAATATTTAGTGTCAAACAAATAGTGAAGATATGAAATGATACGGTTGTCGATCTTCTGAGTCGATTATCTCTATATAAAAAGGGTTATAGTCGCAGACAACTCACCACTGCCACTTGTCTATTTCTATCTGCGCATATGAAGTAAAAACCCAAATATATGGACACAAAATAAAGCTGTAAAGAAATATATCAAAAGAAGTAGACGATCTTAGAATATAGTAGCAGGATCTTAGAATGAACTCTGACAATTGCTGTTTTGTTTGTTCTGAATCAGATGCCTGGAGGAAGGAGCAAATGAGTTCTTCCTGAAACCAGTACGGCTATCAGACATGAGCAAGCTCAAGCCCCACATAATGAAAAGCAGATGCAAGGAGCACTGCCACCAGGACGAAGACCTGCTAAGCAACAGCGAGACCAACCCCACAAACAACAGCAGCAGCAGCAGCGATACCATTACCATCAGCAGCAGCAACCCCATGGACAACAGCAGCGGCGATACCATCAGCAGCAGCAACCCCACGGATAACAGCAGCGGTGATAGCAGCAACATCCGCAAAAGAAAGGCGGCAGATGACGAAATTCTAACCAAGACAAGCAGACCAAACCACAATTGTTAGCTGAAAAAAGATTATTTGACAGCCAATCTTTTTTCCTTTCTTGGTTCTTCATCTTAATCGGGTTTCTGACATCTGATTTGTATGTAAAACCTATGCTAGCTCTAGTAAACGGATACTGCTTGAATCCAGTCAGACCATGCTCGGTGTAACACGCCTGAAGTTCCAAATACCTTCAGGCCAATGAATCAGCATAGAGCTAACACGATTGTACAAACAGCTTGCTACACCTTTCACCCATGGAAACACATGCAGCCCTCAGAAAATACATCGGTATGTCACATGGTTCCCAGTAAGCTCACTGTCATATGTAACTTTAAGCACGGTTCCCTTGCCGAGGCCATAGTAGCGAGCAACAGGATCGGTCTCTAGCATGCGAGGGAGCTGAAAGATAAAAGCACCATTTTCAGCAAACTGTGGTTAAAAATAACTATATGACAACTTGATGAGGATTTTAAGAAATTGAAGGTTCATGCAAAAAGAAGCTACTAATAACGAATGCAGTTTGGCATTTTACGCATGTGAAAAATCCAACAGGCAGACAAAAGGATAATGAGCTATGCCCACAGCGACTAAGACATTAATATACTTATCTTCAATTCTTTTATGGTAACAACACAATCAGTTAGTGTGTGGAAATACTAAATGTCTTAAACTGAGTAATACATCAAAGTTCTAGTTTAAACAAAACCAAATAAGAACACAAATAATATGGCAACCTCACAAAAAAATGTGGCAAATCAGAAAATTATCAGCATGATGTTTATGAGACGCAAGTGGTCAGGATGGTAAAATGTATCAATGGTCTCCATCATCACATCCAAGCACAACAAGGGATTGTGATCTTCCTTCAGCCACATTCATGTTGCAAACACAATCAAGCACATACTAGGAACTAACATGCAGACCAATAGGCAACAGCCAGACCAGGCTGTTCTGTGAAGGAAATAGTGACATCCAGCACGATGTAACAAAAAAAATGCTACATAGTTCACATAGCAACTTGCAATATCGTTCCCGCTGGGGAAAAAACTTGCAACGCCGGCAAGACTGAAAAAATAACATCACTGTTCTAGCATGAAACACTTGACCCCACAAAAAATGGGGAAAATAGATGGTGATCGGTGATTTGCCGTTTGCAGATTCGCAATTGAAGATTTGACACTACAAAGAGAGAAGATGAGATACAATTTCCAACGTTTTATCCTCTTCCACCTCCAACTGACCTACTCCCTCCTTTCCTCTAGCCCCATCCTTCATTCTCCAAGCCAGCTCCCAACATCACCCGCCCGATAGCCTGTTCAACCCCATTTTTGCCCAACTCATTACATAAAAGAGCTCTTAACTCATGTACCTTCTCTTCTTGTCATTCTCATCTTCAACTGGAGAGTTAACCAGCTGGCGAACCCGGCTTTGAATAGCCCTACAGCCTGCACATAGCATGACACATTGATCACGGAAATGCCCTGCCGCCTGCCGTATTAGTATTGACACGTTTATCACTGAACAGCCTGCTGCCTGCTATATACTATGCCACATTGATCACCGTGGCTTAAGAAAGGACCAGGTCAGCCACAAGAGGTGAAAATGGAGGTACAATTGATGACATTGACATCATTTCATTGTTGCTGAAATTGCAGGGCTTGCTGGACGAGTCATGACACAGCAGGAGACGCCCACAAAGTTGAGGCCAAGGGGTTTTTTTCAGAATATGATAGCGTTGGCTCCTTTTTTTTTTTTTGAGGGCCTGGCTCCATAGTTAGTGAAGTTCCTTCCCAAGCTTGGGGGTCACGAACTTGGCAGGGAGTGTGGAGCCTCGTAACAAATAAGGGTAGGGGAAGCTGTTGGGCACCTTGGCATTCCAATGTACTCCATATGAAGGTTTGCCAGGTCCATGAACAAGTACACCGCCGCCTCTGTGCAGCCTCCTGCTGTGGCAGCGGTGGGATTGTATAGCACTAGGAGAGTGGGGTTGAGGACAGAGTATGGAGGAGAATAATCCAATCAGGATGGAGATTCCAAGGTGGGGATTTGACACAGGGGATGAAAGAGAGATATCAAGCCCTCCTTGGTATTCAAGCATGGGGACAGGAGGGGAGCTACCTTAGGAGAAAATGTGGAGGTAGGGAAGAAGCAAAGGTAGGAGAGGACAAAGAGAAATATTGTATTCTTACATTCATATCTCGAGCAAAGGAAAAAGGAAGATAGAATAACACAGAGAAGGTGAAATTTTTCATCTATTTCTCTCTTCCCAGTGGAAAATCATCAATGCACTTGCAGATTTGAAAAACGGCAAATCCTCAGTCACCACTCTTTGGAGTGGCAAATCACTAATTTTTCCACATGGAAAATAGTTAATTAGTTCTGCGGACGTAGCGTGAGTTCCAGTAAATAATACTCAAAAACATGATCGTACAAGTCGCCAAAGTTTTAACTCTACTGGTAATATAGATAAACCATAAATCAAACAAGAAGATCAACTAAAAAATGCAAAGCACCAACTCAATGTTGCTAGAACATTTTTTTTAATACCCATTTGTGAAGAGAGACACCGTAGGCATATGACCCCTAGACTGTACATGCAGACAGTTTTGTCACTCTTTGTTTTAACAATTAGAAAATATTTTCTCCATAATAGATATTGGTTCAACCTGGTAACTGTTCTCATCTGGCTAAAGAATCCAGAAAAAAAAAACTGCATGTTCTTGAAAAAACAGAAATCTAGAAACTTTTAAAGCTTAAAGCTGGACCCAAATATTTCAATCTATGAGAACATATTTTAAATGTGCTTCCATCTTAAGAATTCTTGTTTGGCAATATAATTATAATAAATAAATGATATATACTTCTGACTCTCTAAAAAGAAACTTCTTGGATATTGCAACAATTTAGAATAAATATATTCAGTACTGTCACCTAATTCAGATTAGTAATCAGTAATAAATTATAGATAGACGTACCTGTGAATCCTGCACATTGTACTTCTTCAGGAGCCTGGCCTTTTCTTCTGCAGTCAACACTTCATGCTTTGGCTTCAGGGCATGCGTACTAGTGTTAACCAGTAACTCATTGACCTTCAGTTGGAGGAGCACATCAGTTTGAATATAAAGTGTATAATGTAGAATATATAGATAATATATCATATATGTATAGTAAAGCATCAGCTGTACACGACTAAAGTGATGAAACTACAAATAGTCGTGAAACTACGAATAAGTATTCAAGGTTTTTTTGCGAATAAGTATTCAAGGTTGAGAGCATAACTTGCAGAAACTTGTACACTGGATTCTGATTCAAACCAATAGAGTATGCTACACTACATCAAGCATTCAAGCATCAATATTGAATGCACAAAAATGTACATATAAATTAGTTGATGTGCTTTACTTAATGGCATGTCGTTTGTTTACATAATTTTAATTTCAACACAGTCAATGCTGTTGTTCATTTACAACACAGTCAATGCTGTTGTTCATTTACATAATTATAATTTCAACAAAGCCATGAATAATTATACAAAACTAACCTGAAAAATATCTACTTTAAATGTGAATTTCTCCTTAACAGACTCTTTAGCTCTAGGCATTATCTTTCCCTGCAATATCAAAATAAGTCTGGAGAAGTTCTCTCCTTCGATCTGGTCATATATCTTCTGGATAGTTGCGATTCTGACAGGTTCTGGTCCGCAGAATAGAATTTTCACCTGATATAAGAGTTAAACCATAGTTAAACCTATATGATATGCAAAAAAAAGGCTAATTTATGTTCGGGTGAACGAGCTCCGAGCACACGACTCCACCCTCGACTGCATTAACACTGGACGCCAACACCACCTCTGTCGTCGCCCTTTTATTTTCTCTCCTTATTTATCCCGCGTGTTTCTTTCCCTTTCCTGCAGAGCAGTGCCACCACAGTTACTTGCCGCCTCCTTCCGCTGCGCCGCATCCTCCTCTACTGTCGAGTCCCTCCCCGTTCACGCCGCCATTCTCGCTGGTGTCTGCGCTGGGAGTTGGTGAGGCGAGGGGCAGATCTGGGCTTTCTTTTCCCAGCAATTGCTGCTGACACCATGAGGTAGAGTGCTGTATATAGTTATTTTTGTGTTTATAGTCCCCCTTTTTAGTTGAATTTTGTAGTGACTGAAAGCTTCGCGGAGGAGGGGGGTTGGAGGTGCCATTTTTAACAAGTTGAGAGTTTGTCTTCACTGGGTAAGAGATTGTGATTCATTCGGTTGATCATTTTGTGTGAGAGTTCAAAATTGATTCTCTCGTGGAGATTATACGAGTGAAAGCCCTTGGTTGAAACTTATTTCTTAGTTAGGTCAAAGTTGCCGATCACCAAATTGTAAGCCGATCTTTTTTCTTTTCTCCGGCTCAGGCGCTGACGACGGCAATGCCGCCACTCATGGCCCAAAGCTAGGGCCAGAATGTGGGGACATAGTGGGGTGTGTTCCGACAGCACAAGCTAGCTGTCGAAACTCAATGAACTATCACTAATTAGACCCCCACCCCCACCCCACACACACGTTATGTCAGCATTGAACTTCAGTACATACATACTAAATTGAGCCATCCATTTGCAGAGTGATGTTTAGATAGAGGGAGTATATTAGTATCAAGAAGGTATCAATTGCACCCGTTTTGTAGAGTGATGATAACCGTAAACAGTCTGAACCACAAGAACAACAATCTGCTACTACTATTGGAAACCTAGTAACATCATGCACCTGACACAAGTCGAAAAAAGTTGAGGTGGCGCCGGAAGGATGGGGAGGACACCGCGTCGAATAAAGTTGCCTAGGCTTCCTCCACACCACGACGAAGATCTCCATGACGGCGTCAAGAAGCTGATGGCCTCGCCTTCTCACCATCCGGCCGGGACGGTGAGATTAGGTCTTCTTTTCCTCTCCAACGGTTGCTGTTTTTTGCAGTGGTGTCGGAGGCTGGGACAAGATGGATTTCCTGATGCGGGATTGATGGTACGACGGCTGCGGATCTAGCGCTCTTTCCCGACTACGTCGATGGGATGCGGTGGATTCGGGTCCAGGTTAGCATGGGGATGTTCCCCGGTCGACGTGCCACAGGGACATGTGCCTTGCTGCTTGCAGCAGGCCTGTTCATCGACTCAGAAAGCCATTATGGCGATGGTGTTTCCCTGGATTGGGCTATGGTGGAGATTGTGCTTCTTCTCCGGCGAGCGCCTCGGCGGCGTTGGATATTGGCTGCAATTGTTAGCTTCAGTGTGTGCAGGGATCCTTATGGACCTTCTTGTATTTTTCCATGTCTTGGCATCCTCTCTGCATGGTTTTCAGGACGTCTGTCAACTCCTAGTTTCTCTAGATGTTGCCGCGTGTGTTTGTACATGTACTTTGATTGTTGATTAATGATATGCACGGTTTAATAAAAAAAAAAGTCAATGAAGAAAGGTGAGCAAAACACTGAAATCCTCTCTTTGTTCCTCCTATATTTCTCAAATTCGCAATGCTAAGTCTATCCCAGCCCAATTGGGCTCTAGCACGCTAACGAGCAATGATGCTGTAAGATGGTCCTTAATTGCTAGTACTATTGACGATGAATATGGATGCACATAGCCGGGGAAGGAGCAGTAAACTCACCTTGTCGGAGTGGTCGGAGGCGAGGAAGGTGGAAAAGGTGAGGCGCTCGATCTCGGGCTCCGGTGCCCACCACGCGCGGAACTCCGGGAGCGTGCGGGCGAGCTCGGACTCCGGCACGCTGTACCCGCGGTCCCGCAGCATCTCGAGCGCCGTGCGCCGCGCCAGGAACAGGCGGTGGCTCTCCTGGCTCGCGCGGCCGCCGCGGTCGACCATCGACGACATCCAGCCGACGACCTCGGGGACGTCATCGAACGAGGGTTCCATCACGAGGGCGGGGGCTTCGAAGGCGGCGGCGGCGGCGGCGGCACCGTTGGGCGTGCTGTCCGCCGCGTTCAGCTAGGATGGCAACTGCGGGGAGCGCATCAACTATTCCACCTACTCCCTCGGTCCGGGTTTAGTAGACCCTCTTATTTTGGGTTAAAATTTGACCTGTAAATTTAGCTAATACTCCCTCCTTTCCTAATATAAGACCTTTTACAGCGATTTTAAAATATTAACTACATATATACTAAAATGAGTGAATATAGTACATACTTCCTTCGTTCCTAAATATAGGTCTTTGTAGAGATTCCATAAGATGGACTATATACAGAGCAAAATGAATGAATCTACACTTAAAATGCATTTATATACATTCGTATGTGGTTCATAGTGAAATTTCTACAAAGACTTATATTTAGAAACGGAGAGAGTACTAAAATACGTCTAGATACATATGAATTAAAAAAACTAAAAGGTCTTATATTAGGGAACGAACGGAGTAAAATATAATAGTAATTTATACTGTATATCACAAAAATTAGACCGTGGGAAATCTATTGTTTGAACTACAAATAAAATTATATTCCTTTTTGTGGAATATACTTTATATTTTACTAGTAGTCATATAAATAGTCAAAGTCTAGCCCAAATATAAGGGGGGCTAATAAATTCGGACGAGGAGAGTAGCAGTGACATATGGGTAAGACAAAAGGAAAAATATCAAAGTATATACTCCCACCGTCCCAAATTAAGTGACTCAACTTTGTACTAGGTTTAGTACAAAATTAGTACAAAGTTGAGTCACTTATATTTTGGGATGGAGGAAGTACAAAATAAAATTGGGTAAATAATCTAATTCTCTAGGGTTTTAGTGTTTTAAACTCACTTGAACAAACATGAACTAGTTCATCAAACGCATGCTTAAATCTCTAAACAGGATCTTTTTTGTAAGAAGGAAAATAAAATGTTGACCCATATATCAATTGATGCACATAGTCCTATTAGCTTATAATACTTCTTTCTCAAACCATGCAAGAGAACACATCGTTAATAGATTTTTTTTAGGCAAACACACGTTTTATTATTTCTCAATGTGAATGTTTACATGTACTATGACTCGATGATGTAGGCATAACCCTAATCGGTGAGATTTGTCCCGGTGTTCATGAATTGAAGGTGGATTCAAGTAGGAACACGAAGAACATGAGGGAAAAACATGGAGAAATCAAAGGGGAAAAACACTCTATTGTAGTGGTGGAGCTAGCGAGGGATAGTTGAGGGGGCAAAGGGTGAAATATAATTTTCTGTAGGGGCCAAACACTATATTTCTATCAATTTGTGACACCCAAAACAAAGTTTCTTCACAAAAGATCCATGGGTTGGGGTGGGGGGGCATGACTCCTGTAGCAACACACATAGCAAACTAGTGTTTTATTGGACAAGATTCACACCAATTACTCATCAAATCACACACAATACAAGGGATGCATTAAGATCCAAGAACAACAAGGGAAATAAAGATACAAGGTAGTTCATCCAAATCTCTAGGAGAGAATGGTATTTAATTCCATAGAGGAATCTTCCCCTAAGGGCCTTGGCAACCATAGATGGTTCTTCTCGCCTTGAATCCGCTCATGGATCTTCTCCTAAGAGGAATACCACATGGGGAGATACATGAGATAAGCTCTATGATATGAGATCTATTCTTAGCTATCCTACAAATGAGGTAGAGGAGGTCTATATATCGTGCTAAGGGCGAAGGGATAAGTTAGGTGGAGATACAAGGCCAAGTGGCCCGTCATGCACACAGGCAAGGCCGAATGATCCGGATGGGCTCCCGGATGATCCAGACGGGGTCCCGAATAATTCGGATTCAGGGCAAGCCTTCGGGTGCCTTCGGTCACTGTAGCAGGATGATTCGGGATGGGACCCAGGCATCCGACTGATGCCCGGATGATCTGGCTGGTTGTTCGGATGTCCGGCTTCATGCTAGGCAGCAACTCTGTCTTCTTCTCCTTTCTTCCAGTGTCGCTTCCACGCTTCCCTCGTGGATGGTGTAGGCGTACACTTGCGCTTCCGCTCCTCCTCATCGTCAATGAAGCTCCGATAATACCTATGCATGCACATGAGAGGAGTGTCAAGTAGTATAGCATCCTCGAAGTAGTCAAGTGAACACGTGTAAAGGAGATGATTCACCTTTATGTATGTGTAGTAGATATCGCACGTGTCACTTGCCAAACGAACTCTTGACATGGTAATGTCCTAGGATGTTGCACATTATCGGATCATAGGAAAGGCCCAACCATACATGGCGACCAACACCTAAAGAACAAGCGTGCTTTGCAAGGTTATGTGCCTCAAAATTAAAATATCTACGTTCATGCATAAAATGACAACTAGAGATAGCTAACTTGTGAGCCCTGATTTCTTGAATGATTGAACCACAGAGACCATTGTTTTCTTCTCAATGTCTTAGACAACCTTGTGACAATCTGAGGCAATCTCCTTGCTTGCAAAATGAAGGTCCTCAGCTAGAGCGACTCCCTCCTGGCATGGTAGTGCTTCGAGGCTCGATGCGTCATTGATATGTTGTACAATAATTACCGAAGCTCCGACGTACATATTGTCCTCATTCGTGCGAAAAGCAACAGCTGCACTAAAGGTACCATTACAGGAGAAGGCACTGTCCACGTTGATCTTTGCATGGTCTTGTTTCGGCGGCAACCACATCTGTCTAGTCTCTCTCGTAGGGTTTGCAGCTGGGGTTGATGAAGACATAGAATGGAGGGTAGCCAGATCTGATAGCTCAGATTGTGCAAACCGATGAATCTGGTCGGGGCTTTGATAGATACTCTCGTGGATCACCTTCCGCCTAGCGGACCAGATAGCCTATAAAGTGATGATCATCTTCGTGAAATCTTCGTGTGATATAGTATCATGCATAAAGAATAGTCAATTCTTTGGACTTGGCTCATTGCATGCGATCATATGCTCAGTGAGAGCTGCATGAGATAACGCCAACGTACACCGCTACATGCATGTTAGATCTAGGATTGCTACACATAGTTTACTACAAAATATGGAAGTGTGAAGGTACAACATATTCATATACTTAATCTAAGAGTTGAACCTGGTTAGGTCATATACAATGCGGGCACATAGCGTAGGTGCGATGATTCAATTCATTTTCATTTCATGTGAATCCCATTGGGATTTTTGCTGGTGCCGATGTGAAAGGAGTAGTCGGGTGCTCCGGTTTTTCTTCTCCACTAGATGACCCATTGCACCCATGGCACAAAATCAAATGCAGCCCGTTGTGAGGATAATTCGGTCTATTGGGCTGTCATGGTCAAGGTCGGTCTTTGGAGAAACGACTTTAAGTCGGACAAATGGCATTTAGCTATACTCAGCCGCCGACGTGTGATCTCTAGAGGTGTGGTCTTAGTGTCGTGCTCCTTCATAAAGCGCTATTCCGAGGAAGGATGTCACTTTAATTATGGATCCATCCGGGGGTTTTTCGCATATGGCAGAAGAATCTATATAGCATATATTTACACATAAGACTAATAGTTGTTCCTTTACATCTTTCGTTTCCTGGACTCCGCGGTCTGGTAGAAGATCTTGCAGATGACCAACTCCTACTCTTTCATGTTCTTGATGTCGCGCAGGTGGTATTGATGCATCACCCACTTGGTCCTGGCATGTGTGTTTGCGGACCTACTACGAAGCACCAGTATCTTCTTCCAACCCATTTGGCGGTCGTTGGCCTTCAACGCCAGGCTCTTGCCGGTCATGCTCTGTGTATCTTGATATGTTTCCTTGCTCCACTGTTGTACATCTTTGAAGGATAGAAGAAGAAAATTCTTAATAATGCCATCCATTCTCACACCTGCTCGAGTCATGATCAGATGTAGTAATTAATAAGTACTTTTGGGTACTATTGTATGTGTGTGCGAGCTGTCAGCGTCAAGCGTAGTGCCCTGGGACCGGCATTAGGAGATATGACAACCTCCGCTAGCCTCCTCACCATATCGAGCCTAAGGTGCCACCTTTACACAAGGTACATGTGGAAATATGCACGTCGTGCGGTATCACAATGCACGTCACAAAAGAATCCGCAACTCCCAAGAGTCAAATTTGACGAACAGATACAATAAGGGTCTTCCTACCAAGATACAACTAATACAACAGAAGCAAATTGTACCTTAGACAGGTAAAGAATACAAATTGCTGATCTAATTTGATCAATGGTCGAAAACCATCACAGCGGGGTGTGATGTTGGGGTGGGCTGGTCAAAATGTGTGAGGTTGCTGTAGCGTCCATGCCATGATACTAGTGTCGCGTGCCCTGAGCACTGGTCTGCCACCGGCCTCTAAATTAGAGGTCGACGGCGAGGGTGTCGTGTAGCCCGTGGCATCTTGCTACCATTGGCCTCCAGGCCTATTTGGTTACGGAGGCGCTCAAGGATTGCCTATGGTATGCGGCTCCAGTATTTTGGGGCTCGGATAGCCCTCGGGGCCCAGAGGTGTGTGGCGAAGATGCCACTACTGTTGATGGTGATGCCGCTGAAATATGATGGATTAGCGGTAGGCACATACAGAGGTCACGCGTGGTTGTTGATGATGAAGGCCATGACATCGATGTAGATTGTGCGTACAGGGCGGGCCGATGGGTTGATGTTTGACCTGGCCCGCCCTGTCGACGGTGAAGGTGAGGGATCCAAAGGTAAGGCTCTCCCCCGGCGGGAGGCCGTCAGAGGCTGAGGAAGATCCGATCTGAGATCAGTCTCCAGCTAACACGGCCCATGCCTAGCGCCAACTAACGGTACGGAAAACCATCAAATCCCTAGGCAGGGTACCTAGCGTAGCTGAAAGTCATAGATCAGAGGTCACATGAGGATTTTACCTAGGTTCGGGCCTCCATGGTGGAGTAATACTCTACGTCCTGCTTGTGTTTGTTATTGATGGTGGGTATACCTCGAGCGAGGGATTACAAGGGGATGTATGAGTCTATCGAGAGTTCTTTCTACGGGAGTATATGGGAATGAGAGCTCTCTAGCCTCCCCTTACATGCATGGTAGGGGTGAGGGAGTCCTGGACTAAGGGGTCCTCGGGCTGCCGGCCTATCTATTATGGGCCGGACTGGTGGGCCGCTCTACAACCATCAAAAGGCCGAGCTATAAGGCGGCTCCGTGTCCGGACAAGAAAACTTTGAAGCCTTGAAGTGTCCTCCAAGTCAAGATTGAAGAATTGGCACATTTATCTTCTTATTGTAACCGACCATATGTAACCCTAGGACCACTGGTGTATATATAAACCAGAGGGTTTAATCCGTAGAGGCTAGAAGGAGAACCATCATCCTACTCACCTAGGGTTTAGTTCATCTGACCTCGTGGTAGATCGACTCTATAATCATCCTATACACCTCAATATAATCAAGCAGGATGTAGGGTTTTACCTCTTTGAGAGGGCCCGAACCTGGGTAAACATCGTCTCCTTCGTCCCTTGTTCCCCATTGATCCTAGATCCACAGCTCGGGACCCCCTACCTGAGATCCGCCAGTTTTGACACCAACATTCGTGCTTTCATTGAGAGTTTCGTTGTGGGACCGCCAAACGATCAATGGCTCGCCCAATCATTTGAATCCACTTTTGATTAATTGTGTAAAAAAATATTCTAAGCGGCATGAGGCTTCAAAAACACTACCATAAGGAGATATATAAACAACACCAACACTTTGGCCATTGCTACGAATTGAACCATCAAAACATAATCTCCATAGTATTAGAGAGACAAGGCTAATATCAATATTATGCATGTCATTAATCCAATGTTCAATAATAAAATCATCTATGATTTGGCTTCTTATAGATCTGAAAGATGCATAAGCCAAATCATATCCAAGAGTATAAGCCCACTAGCCAATTTTGCAACTATGAATTGGTCTATGTGGCATATATTCAATGACATCGGTCATGATGTCTCAACTCCATTCAATCATAATTTAGGCATACATATAAATTTCCATGAGCACGTACCTTGTCCAGCTCTCCAATCGAACTAAGTACGATGTTAGAATACTACACCGGCCATGCATTGACATACTCTTAGGACGATAGATAAATATCGGCCATTACCATGTAAACTTCATTCAAAGCACATATAGCCGAAATAAACAAATGAAATGACAAATCAAGTATTTCGGCCCTTTGGATCAGCAACAAACTTGTAGCTAATCAAATGTATAGTGATTTGGTAATACCCTTTCACGATGTAAGAACTTATATTGCAACCATGGACCATTATAAGCCCATTGAGGGTAACCAATCATACCTGATGATAAATTCCATGGAATAGGCATTAATGGCATAGTTGAAGAATATGGATAATGTGTGGACCGAAGATGTTGAAACCTTCGGCTTGGTCCTTCATAGTTTTCACTCTTTTCCCTCTTCACCTTTGCCGCACTTCTTGTAATGGAAGCTTGCACATAATTCTTATTTTGAGTACTTCCTTTGGGAACCCATGCCATGTTCCTTTCTTCAAGTTCTTGTGCACTAAGTTTTTGTAATTTCTTCTTTTGCCAATATGATAAGCCGAGTGGGCACCCCGGTTATGATTTTGTTTGAAGCAATGGCAATTCTTGTTTTACCTTGTGCACTCTCAACTTCTTATCTTCAGATTTGGCACTTGATTGACTTGCCTCATTGCCTTTAGTAGCCAATATCAATACTTTAATTGGCTCTTTTTTATTTGAGATCAAATCTGAAGTAGCACTCTTACGGCCATCTTTTTTAAGACGGTAAACTTGCTTGACCACCTCTTTCTTGTTCCTTGAGCTCTAGACCGATTCCTTATGATTGAAACGGTCTTTGGCATGTGATTGTTCATCAAATGTTGATGTTCTTGGAGCTGCATAATGTTGGTGAGGTGGACTAAAAAATAAGATGGAGAATGTGCCATTGTCTCATACCTTTCCGATGATGGATATGGATGTAACACCCTGAGGATCATGCTATAGTAACCCTCTGTGATTAAGCTAATCATGTTGCTAAACAGGGCTTGATCACATTTGGAACACATTTCTTTTCAAACTCCTAATTCAAACTTCAATTAAAATTAAAGTGGAAAATAAAAGTTTTCAAAAATTTAAACAAAAATGTTCGGTGGGTGCCAAATAATACACTGGTAATTATTGTGGAGAAAACTCCTTTTTAGAAAATGCCTAAGTATTTTAAAATGGATTAAAAGGTGAAAGAAAATAAATAAAAGAAAATGCAAAACAAAACAGAAAACAAAAAAA
>NC_057808.1:226860508-226870006 GCF_018294505.1 Triticum aestivum
CTCACCTCTCGGCCTCCGCGCCTCTCTCTCCCCCCCAGATCCGCGCCGCTCCTCCCTTCCCCACGCCCGACGCGGTCGCCGCCGTTCACCGTCGTTCCCGCGGCCACCGTGCCCCAATCGCCACTTCGCCGTGTCGTACGCCGTCGCCGCCCTCGACTACACCACCTCCACCTCTCCGTTGGAGCTCCGAGCCACTGCAACGGCCTCCCCGAGCTCGTCTTCCCCGCACAGCCGCCGTCGATTGCCGCCCCGTTTCGCCGCCTCGAGCCTCCCCGAGCACGCTGCCGTCCCCCTACAGCCTCGTCGTGAGCCTCTCCCCCTCCTCCCCTGTCCTTTCTCTCTCGCGCGCCCCCGAGCGGCTTCCCCACGCGCGCCCGAACGCCGCGCCGCGGAGCTCGTCGCCGGCGGGTCTCCGGTGACCATTTGGTCATGGGCGTATGCCCGTTAGCTCGACCGCACCGTGTAGCACCCGCCTAGCTAGCTAGTTCGGCCGCTCGCGCGCCCTAACACCGCACCCGCCCAGCCCGAAGTACCTCGCCGCCGGCGAGCTCGTAGCGCTCGCCCCCGCCCGTTCCAGCCGCTCCGCCACCACCGTTGGACGCGCGGCGCCGAGCCGCGTCGAACGCGCCCAGCCACGACCCCGCAGACCCCCTGTGCGCGAAACCCGCGCCCCTCCCGAGCCGCGCCGCCGCGTTTGGCTCGTCGGAGTTGCTCCGGCGCCGGCCGCCGACGTGGCTGGCCTGGGGCCACTGCCAGTGGGCCCCGTGGGTCCCAGTCAACTGCTGACTGGGCAGGCCCAGCCACTGACATGCGGGCCCCGCCGCAAAATTTAAAAAAAGAGAAAAAGAGAAATGTTTTATAAATAAAAATAATTAGATTAACTTAATCACTCACTGACAGGTGGGCCCAGTAGTTAATTAACTAAAAATTAATTAGTTTAATCTTCTGTTTAACCCACTGTCTATGACAGGTGGGTCCCCCGTGTCAGTTTTAACCAGTCAACCGGACTGTTGACCGCTGACGTCACTCATACGTCATGCTGACGTCATATCCCTTTTCTGTTAATTAAATAATTTCAGAAATTCAAATAATCTTTGAAAATTCATATCTTTTAAACCGTAACTCGGATGAAAATGTTTTCTATATGAAAGTTGCTCAGAACGACGAGACGAATCCGAATACGCAGTCCGTTCGTCCACCACACCTCCCTAACCTATCGAACTAGCAACTTTCCCCCTCCGGTCCGTCTGTCCGAAAACGCGAAACATCGGGAATACCTCCCGGATGTTCCCCCCCTTCGCCGGTACCACCTACTGTCGCGTTAGGACACACCTAGCACCGTTCATTGTCATGTCACGCATCGTCATGCTTATGTTTGCATTGTTTTACTGTTTCTTCCCCCTCTTCTCTCCGGTAGACTACGAGACCGACACTGCTGCTGCCCAGTTCGACTACGGAGTTGACGACCCCTCCTACTTGCCAGAGCAACCAGGCAAGCCCCCCCCTTGATCACCAGATATCGCCTATTCTTCTCTATACTGCTTGCATTAGAGTAGTGTAGCATGTTACTGTTTTTCGATATCCTATCCTGATGCATAGCCTATCCTTGCTACTACTGTTGATACCTTTACCTGCAATCCTACATGCTTAGTATAGGATGCTAGATTTCCATCAGTGGCCCTACATTCTTGTCCGTCTGCTGTGCTATACTATCGGGCCATGATCACCTGGGCGGTGATCACGGGTATATACTTATATACTACATACATGACACATGTGATGACTAAAGTCGGGTCGGCTCGTAGGAGTACCCGCAAGTGGATCTTTGTGGCGGAGCGACAGGGCAGGTTGAGACCGCCTAGGTGAGAGGTGGGCCTGGCCCTGGTCGGCGTTTGCGGATACTTAACACGCTTAACGAGATCTTGGTATTTGATCTGAGTCTGGCCATTTGGTCTATACGCACTAACCATCTACGCGGGAGTAGTTATGGGTATCCCGGCGTCGTGGTATCAGCCGAAGCCTTCGTGACGTCAGCGACTGAGTGGCGCGCGCCGGATTGGACTGGAACGCCACTAGGCTAAGTCTGCTTCCGGCCGCGTACGCAACGTGCAGGTGTGCATAGGGCGATGGGCCCAGACCCCTGCGCGCATAGGGTTAGACCGGCGTGCTGACCGCTCTGTTGTGCTTAGGTGGGGCTGCGACGCGTTGATCTTACGAGGCCGGGCATGACCCAGAAAAGTGTGTCCGGCCAAATGGGATCGAGAGTGTTGGGTTATGTGGTGCACCCCTGCAGGGAAGTTTATCTATTCGAATAGCCGTGTCCCTCGGTAAAAGGACGACCCGGAGTTGTACCTTGACCTTATGATAATTAGAACCGGATACTGAATAAAACACACCCTTTCAAGTGCCAGATACAACCCGGTGATCGCTCTCTAACAGGGCGACGAGGAGGGGATCGCCGGGTAGGATTTATGCTATGCGATGCTACTTGGAGGACTTCAATCTACTCTCTTCTACATGCTGCAAGATGGAGATGGCCAGAAGCGTAGTCTTCGACAGGATTAGCTATCCCCCTCCTATTCTGGCATTCTGCAGTTCAGTCCACTGATATGCCCCTTTACACATATACCCATGCATATGTAGTGTAGCTCCTTGCTTGCGAGTACTTTGGATGAGTACTCACGGTTGCCTTTCTCCCTCTTTTCCCCCCTTTCCTTTCTACCTGGTTGCCGCAACCAGATGCTGGAGCCCAGGAGCCAGACGCCACTGTCGACGACGACTCCTACGACACTGGAGGTGCCTACTACTACGTGCAGCCCGCTGACGACGACCAGGAGTAGTTAGGTGGATCCCAGGCAGGAGGCCTGCGCCTCGTTCGATCTGTATCCCTGTTTGTGCTAGCCTTCTTAAGGCAAACTTGTTTAACTTATGTCTGTACTCAGATATTGTTGCTTCCGCTGACTCGTCTGTGATCGAGCACTTTTATTCGAGTCCTCGAGGCCCCTGGCTTGTATTAAGATGCTTGTATGACTTATTTATGTTGAAGAGTTGTGTTGTGATATCTTCCCGTGAGTCCCTGATCATGATCGTACACATTTGCATGCATGATTAGTGTATGGTCAATTCGGGGGCGTCACAAGTTGGTATCAGAGCCGACTGCCTGTAGGAATCCCCCTTTCCACACTCCTTGGCCGAAGTCGAGTCTAGACATTACAAAACTTTTACTAACATGGCTGTGTGTCTTACGGGCCCACGTCGCCATTGGGTGGTACTAGGATCTTTTACTCCCCGACCTTTACTCTGGGACTCTGAACTCTCTTCTACTCGGGTTAAACGAATTTACTAACTTTAACACTAGGATCCCGTGACCGCATTCACCCCAAAGTTGGATAAGCCATAGTTGTTTCTTAGAGTAGTATTTTGAACAATTCACACACTGTCATTTGACTCCTTTGAAACGTCTTTGCTTTCAGATGGAACCCACGAGGCAGGTCGTTCGCCACACGATGGCCATTGGTGCCTCAGGATCACCTGCGGTGCTAGTTGAGATGATGACCTATCTGGGTTATCGTTGGCACCCTGAGTACACCGTCTACGAGGAGTATCAGGACTTTAACCAGGAGCAGTACCGTGCCATCGTCCACCTCTACTCTCGGGAGTACGACTCCACTACTGTGCTGCACACCGCACATGGTGTTGGTGTGACCATCGATATGGCTGTCCACGATGCTGCCTATGCTGCTCTGACACGTCTTCGTGGAGAGTATCAGGAGTTGGACACCTCCCCTTTCAGGCACATTGCTATCGCATCTGATGTTGGTGCGGAGGGATACTATACTGCCGCCTACTCCACTGTCACCCGAGAGCCCTTCTACCATCAGCACCTGGTTCTGCATGCTGATGGGCTGGATCGAGCTAACCGAGCTCTTCGCCACGAGATGTACACCACCCGTCAGCACCTTTACCGTGCTCTGACGCTGCTGCACCCCTTTGTCCGATCTGGACAGGTACCGCGTACTGCGATCTACCCAGCCAGGACCGTGATGCCCCACGGTGTCGGTTGGCCAGAGGTGGGAGGCTACTCTCCCGCACTTGGTGCTCTTCTGCCACCTGAGCGTCGGGCTCTACACCTGAGTATCCGCGGCCCCCAGTCTGCTGACGTGGAGGGCTATCCGTTGCCTCACTACCAGCTGTCGGGCTACGATTACCTCCACAGTACCTCTTGGGACTGATGTAGGCTTGCTTGTGGTGTTAGATGCATTCGCCGCGAGCCTGTGTGCCGCCTATGATGTTTTAGTCCATGTACTGAACTCTGTGTACTGAACTCTATGCATGCCCCCTTTTGTAAGATATGCCGACTACTAGGTAGTAGCTATCGTGCTCCTTTCGTTATGCATGTTTCATCATGAATGATTCTTGTCTTTGCACATATTTCTCAATGCTGAACTACCCCTGTTATATATTAGCAGGATGGTTAGACCAGGTGGTCGTGGTCGTGGTGGCGATGCCCCACCACCACCTGAGTACATGGCTGGTATGATCCAACAGTTTGAACTGAACCGCCAATTCATGGAAAATATGATGGCTCAGTTTCCTCGCCCCAATATGAACCAGCAGCAAGCCCAAGTGACTCTTCAAGATTTCATACGCCTCAACCCAACCATCTACCGCAGCTCAACTCAGCCTCTGGATGCTGATGACTGGCTCCGTGACATCACCTATGAGATGGAGTCTGCTGATGTAGCCCCTGCCAGCTATGTCACCTTTGCTTCCTTCTTCTTGAAGGGACCCGCAGCTCAATGGTGGGACAGCCACAGGCGTACTCTGCCAGCTGGAACAATCATCACCTGGCCAGACTTCCAAGCTGCTTTCCGTGCCCGCTTCATTCCTCAAGGAGTCATGGACCGGAAGAAGCGTGAGTTCCGCAACCTCACCCAAGGCAACAAAACTGTCGAAGCTTATCAGCGGGAGTTTCTGGACTTGTCCCGCTATGCTGAAGAGGACATTGCAACTGATGCACGCAGACAGGAGAAGTTCCGTGATGGCCTTCAAGCTGACATCAAGCTCGCACTTCTAGTGCATGACTTTGCTGATTTCGCCACCTTGGTGAATAAGGCCATCAATGTCGAAACTGGTCTGCAGGAATACCAGAGCTCTCACAGGCGCAATCGTGACACGGGCTCATCTTCGGGCTCGCCCGCACAGAAGCGTAAGATATGGATCCCGAACAGCATGTACCGTCCAAATGCACCTGCCACAAGGCAGACCTATGCTGCACCTCGTCTGCCTCCACCACCATCTAGGCAGTCAAGACTTCCAGCTCCACCATCCCAAGCTCCTGTTCCCACTCCGAATAATGGCTTGTGCTTCAGGTGTGGTCAACCAGGACACCGTGCTAAAGAATGCAACCAGAACCAGAATCAACTGGCCCTTCCAGCAACTGGCCGTGGTAACAATCAGCCCCGCAACAACAATGCTAAGCCTTATGGTCGTGCTCATGCCAACCACGTTGATCTCAACGAAGCTCAAGACCAGCCTGCTACTGTGATGGGTACACTCCTCGTAAATTCAGTACCAGCATCTGTTTTATTTGATACAGGTGCATCGCATTCATTCATGTCAGAAGATTTTGCATACAAGCACGACGTTAAATGTGAGGAGATGAACACTTCGGTACTGGTCAAAACCCCTGTGGGACAGTGTCAAACCTCCTTGGTTGGCATCGATGTCCCCGTGGAAATCGAAGGGCTGGAATTCTATGCCTCTCCCATTATCCTAAAGTCGTCTAACATCGACCTCATTTTGGGTATGGATTGGTTGAAAGCGCATACTGCTTCTATAGTTTGCGCCACTAAAACCGTCCATCTGCTACACCCTTCAGATGAAATAGTTGCTTACCAAGCTCATCTGGTGCAAAATGCCGAGGCAAGGCTCTATGCATTGAATGCATTGAACGCTGCACCACTCGAGGGCATTGAAAACATTCCCGTTGTGCGTGAATTCCTCGACGTCTTCCCTGAAGAACTTCCGGGGATTCCCCCTGCTAGAGCTGTCGAATTCATCATCGACTTGAAACCAGGCACCACTCCTATAGCCAAGCGACCCTACAAAATGCCGCCGCATGTCCTTGAGCTTAAGGAGGAAATCGACAAATCTCTTCGCAAAGGATTCATTCGCCCAAGTTGCTCTCCTTGGGGAGCACCTTCTCTCTTTGTCAAGAAGAAGGATGGGACTAACCGATTGGTTCAAGACTACCGTCCTATAAACCAAGCCACCATTTAGAATAAATACCCCCTTCCTCGGATCAATGATCTGTATGATCAACTGGCGGGTTCGTCAGTGTTCTCTAAGCTCGACTTGAGGTTGGGCTACCACCAGATCCGTGTTCGCGAAGAGGATATCCCAAAGACCGCCTTCGTGACTCGCTATGGTTCATACGAGTACACCGTCATGTCTTTCGGTTTAACCAATGCTCCAGCCACCTTCTCTCGTCTGATGAACTATATATTCATGGATTACCTCGACAAGTTCGTCGTGGTTTATCTGGATGATATCCTGGTATTCTCAAAGAACGAAGAAGAACATGCTGAACATCTTCGACTTGTGCTGGAAAAGCTACGAGAACATCAATTATATGCCAAGTTCTCCAAATGTGAATTCTGGCTACCGGAAGTAACCTATCTTGGTCATGTCATCTCTAAGGATGGTATTGCCGTCAACCCCGAGCGAGTTCAGGCTATTCTTGATTGGACTCCTCCCAAGAACGTTAAGCAAGTCAGAAGTTTTCTCGGTCTCGCCAGCTATTGCCGTCGATTCGTCGAGAACTTCTCCAAGATCGCCAGGCCTCTGACTAACCTGTTACATAAGGGCGTCAAGTTCCAATGGACAGACAAATGTCAGGAAAGTTTCCAAGCACTCAAAGACAAGTTGACTTCTGCCCCAGTTCTAGCTCCACCTGATACTAAGAAGGACTTCATCATTTACTGCGACGCTTCCCGTCAAGGATTAGGCTGTGTCCTAATGCAAGACCGCAAAGTGATTGCTTATGCCTCTCGGCAATTGCGCCCTCACGAAGAGAACTACCCAGTTCACGACCTCGAACTTGCTGCTGTCATTCATGCGCTGAAGCAGTGGCGACATTACCTTCTCGGTAATCGTTGCGAGATCTTCACTGACCACCAAAGTCTGAAATATCTGTTTACTCAGCCAGATCTGAACCTCCGTCAACAGAGATGGATGGAGCTTGTTGCAGACTTTGACTTGGGTATTTCCTATACGCCGGGCAAGGCTAATGTAATGGCTGATGCCTTGAGCCGCAAGTCTTACTGCAACCACCTCCAGGTTCACAAAGTTCAGCCCTCGCTTGTTGAAGAATTCAGGAAGCTGAACCTCCATATTGTCCCTTCGGGTGCACTCACTCCCCCTCCTAAGGAGTTTGGCAAGGTGAACCTCCACGTTGTTACCCAGGGTTCCCTCAATACCCTAGTTGCTAAACCAGATCTCGTGGATAGCATCAAAAGGCTACAGAAGTATGACTCTGAAGCCCACAAGATTAAGCGCTACCTCGCAGAAGGAAAGCCCTCATTCTTCACCATTGCTGAAGATGGCACCCTATACTTCAAGGGCCGCCTAGTGGTGCCATGTGCAGAGAAAAACCTGGATATGACACAGGAAGTTATGAAAGAAGCTCATGATACGCCTCTATGTATCCACCCTGGTAGTACAAAGATGTACCAAGACATCCGTCAGAGATTCTGGTGGTCTAATATGAAGCAAGCCATTGCTCGTTATGTTGCTGAGTGTGACGTTTGCCGTCGTATCAAAGCCGAACATCAAAGGCCTGCTGGAACTCTGCAACCTATCTCTATTCCTGAATGGAAATGGGACCATGTTGAGATGGACTTCGTCACTGGATTTCCCAAATCACAGAAAGGTAATGATGCTATTCTTGTCGTCATTGACCGGCTTTCCAAAGTTGCACATTTCCTGGCAGTCAAAGAAACGATCACTGCTAGCCAGTTGGCAACGCTCTATATGTCCAGGATTGTTTCACTCCACGGTATTCCATTGGTTATCAGCTCAGACCGTGGCAGCTTATTCACTTCAAGATTCTGGGCAAGTTTCCAAGAAGCTATGGGAACTCATCTGTCATTCAGTACTGCGTTTCATCCTCAATCGCAAGGGCAAGTTGAACGCGTCAACCAAGTCCTCGAAGATATGCTTCGAGCTTGTGTTATTTCCTTCGGCAAGAAATGGGAGGAATCTCTCCCGTATGCTGAGTTCTCTTATAATAATAGCTATCAAGCTAGTCTGAAGATGGCCCCCTTCGAAGTGTTGTATGGACGAAAGTGCCGAACCCCTCTCAACTGGTCAGAAACTGGGGAACGTCCACTCTTCGGTCCGGATATTATCCAAGATGCCGAAGAACAAGTCCGCATTATTCATGAGAATCTCAAGACTGCTCAGTCACGTCAGAAGAGTCAGTATGACCGTCATCATAAAGACATGGTCTATCAACCTGGCGAAAAGGCTTATCTTCAAGTCACACCTATGAAGGGTGCTCACCGCTTCGGGATCAAGGGCAAACTAGCTCCTCGCTATATTGGCCCATTCACTATTCTCGAAAGGCGTGGAAAAGTGGCATACCAACTGGAGCTACCGCCGAACCTTTCTCAGGTTTCACGATGTGTTCCATGTGTCACAGCTCCACCGTTGCTTCAAGGATCCAATCCGAGCTGTGGATCATGAATTGCTCGAATTGCAGCAAGACCTCTCCTATAAGGAGCATCCGGTCCGTATTCTCGACCAAGCTGAACGCCGCACGCGTCAGAAGGCGATCAAGTTTCTCAAAGTCCAGTGGTCGCACCATTCTGAAGATGAGGCCACTTGGGAACGAGAGGATCGTCTGCGCGAAGAATACCCCGCACTGTTTCCTTCTACCTCCTAAATCTCGGGACGAGATTTCTTGTAGTGGAGGAGATTTGTAACACCATGAGGATCATGCTACAGTAACCCTCTGTGATTAAGCTAATCATGTTGCTAAACAGGGCTTGATCACATTTGGAACACATTTCTTTTCAAACTCCTAATTCAAACTTCAATTAAAATGAAAGTGGAAAATAAAAGTTTTCAAAAATTTAAACAAAAATGTTCGGTGGGTGCCAAATAATACACTGGTAATTATTGTGGAGAAAACTCCTTTTTAGAAAATGCCTAAGTATTTTAAAATGGATTAAAAGGTGAAAGAAAATAAATAAAAGAAAATGCAAAACAAAACAAAAAACAAAAAAATAAAAACAAAAGCCCCCCACTGGACCTGGCCCAACTGGGCCAACCCCAGGCCCAGCCGGCCAACACCATCCCCCCCCGGCCGAAAGGCCCAGCTCCACCCCGGCCCACCTCTCCCACTCGCCCTCCCCTTCCCTGTTCCCCCGACCAGGGTCGGAACAGGGGCCGGTCCCCGCCGCACCCCCTCGCCGGCGACGGGGGAGGATAAGG